>NW_027649839.1:440000-447500 GCF_965287045.1 Carcharhinus amblyrhynchos | reverse complement strand
TCTCTCCCTCTGTCTATCTCACACTGTCTCTCTCTCTGTCTCTCTCTCTCTCCCTCACTCTCTCTCTGTCTCACTCTCTCTCTGTCTCTCTCTCTCTCTGTCTCTCTATCTCGGTCTTTCTCCCTCACTCTCTATCTCTCTCACTCATCTCTCACTTTGTCTCTCTCTCTCTCTCTATCTCTCCCTCTCACTCAGTCTCGCTCACTCTCCCTCTGTCTCTCTCTTCTGTCTCCCTGTCTGTCTCTCTCTTTCTCTCCCCCTCTGTCTCTTGCTGTGTCTTTCTCTCTCTCTCTCACTCTGTCTCTATCTCTCTCTGTCTGTCTCTCTCAATTTCTCTCTCTCTGGCTCTCTCTGTCTGTCTCTCACTCTGTCTCTCTCTCTCTGTCTGTCCCTCTGTCACTCTCTCTCTCCTTGTCTCTGTCTCTCTTCCTGTCTCTCTATCTCTGTCTCTCTCAGTCTCCGAGTCTCTCGCTCTCTGTCTCTGTCTACCGGTCATTCTCTCTCACTCCTTGTTTCTGTCTCTCTCTCCCTCTGTGTCTCTCTCTCTCCATCTGTCTTTCTCTCTCTGTCTCTCTCTGTCCCTCTCTCTCTCTCTGTCTCTCTCCCTCTCTCTCCTCTCTCTCTCACTCTCTTTCTCTCACTCTCTCTCTCTCACCCTCTCTATCTCTCTCTGACTCTCTCTGTCTCTCTCTCTGTGTCTCTCTCCCTCACTCTCTCTGTCTCTCACTCTTTGTCTCTCTCACTCTCTGCTTCTCTCTCTCTCACTCTCTGTCTCTCTCTCTCCGTCCCTCTCTCTCAGTATGTCTTTCTTTCTGTCTCTCTCTCTCTCTTTCTGTCACTCTGCCCCCTCTCTCCCTCTGTCTCTCTCAATCTCTCACTCCGTCTCTCCCTCTGTTAATCTCTCACACTATCTCTCTCTGTCTCTCTCTCTGTCTGTCTCTCTCATTCTGTCTGTCTGTCTCTCTCTGTCTCTCACTGTGTCTCTCACTCTGTCTCTGTCTCTCTCTCTCTCCCTCTGTCTATCTCACACTGTCTCTCTCTCTCTCTGTCTCTCTCTTTCTCTATCCCTCTGTCTCTCGATCTGTCCCTCACTCTCTGTCTCTATCTCTCTCTCTCTGTCTCTCACTCTGTATCACTCTCACTCTGTCTCTCTCTCAGTCAGTCTCTCTCTCTCACTCTGTCTCTCTCTCTGTGTCTCTTTCTCTTTCCCTCTCTCTCTCTCTCTCTCGCTGTCTCTCTGTTTCTCTCTCACTCACTCCATCTCACTCTCTGTTTCTCTGTCTTTGTCTCTCTCTCTCACTCTGTCTCTCGCTCTGTGTCTCTCACTCTGTCTCTGTCTCTCTCTATGGCTCTGTCTCTCTCTCTCTTCTCCCACTCTGTCTCCCTCTCTCTCTGACTTTCTGTCTCTCTCTGTTTTTCGCTCTCTCTCTGCCTCTCTCACTCTGCCGCTCTCTTTCTGTCCCTATCACTCTCTGTCTCCCTCTCTCTATCTCTCTCTCACTGTCTCTATCACTCTCTCTCTCTCTCTCAATCTCTCTGTCTCTCTCTCATCCTCTCTCTCTCCCTCTGTCTCTCGCTGTCTCTGTCACTGCCTCCCTGTCACTCTCTCTCTCTCCTTGTCACTGGCTCTCTGCCTCCCCCTCTCTGTCTCTCTCTCCCTCTCTGTCACTCTCTCTCTGTATGTTACTATCTCTCTCTGTCTCTCTCTCGCTTTCTGTCTCCCTTTCTCTCTCTCTCTATCTCTCTCTCAGTCTGTTTGTCTCTCTCTCTGTCACTCTCTCTCACTCTCTCTCTTCCTCTGTCTCTCTCGCTCTCACTTTGTCTCTCTCCCTCTGACTCTCTCTCTCTGTCTCTGTCTCTCTCTGTCTTTGCCTCTCTCTCTCTCTCTGTCTCTCCCTCTCTGTCTCTGTCTCCCGGTAACTCTCTCCCTCTCCTTGTCTCTCTCTCTTTGTCTCTCTCCCTCTCTGTCTCTCTGCCTCAATGTCTCGATCTCACTGTCTCTCTGTCTCTCTCTCTGTCTCTCACCCTCACTGTCTCTTACTCTCTCTCTCTCTCTGCCTCTCTCTCACTCTATGTCTCTCTCTGTCTCTCTTTCTCAGTCTATCTCACTCTCTGTCAATCTCTCAGTCTGTCTTTGTCTCTGTCTCTCCCTCTCTGTCACTCTCTCTCTGTCCTTCTCTCTGTCTCTCTCTCCCTCTGTCTCTCCCTCTCTGTCTGTCTGTCTCTCTCTCTTTCTTTCTCTCTCTCTGTCTCTCTCTCTCACCCTGACTCTCTCTCTTTCTCACTCTCTGTCTCTCTCTCTCTCTCTGTCTGACTCTCTCTCTGTGTCTCTCTCTCTCTCTCTCTCTCAGTCTGGCTGTCTCTCTCTCTCTCTCTCAATCTCTCACTTTCTGTGTCCCTCTCTCTGTCTCACACACACTCTCTCTCTCTCCCCCTCATCTTTCTCACTGTCTCTCGCTCTCTCTGTCTCTGTCTCTCTCCCTCTCTGTCTCTCTCTCTCTTCCTCTGCCTCTCTGTCTCTCACTCAGTCTCTCTCACTCTGGCTGTGTGTCTCTCTCTCTCTCTCCCTCATCTCTCTCTCTCTGTCTCTCGGTCTGTCTGTCTCTGTCTCTCTGTTTTTCTCTCTCTCTCTCTGCCTCTCTCTCTGTCTCTCGCTCCCTCTCTCTCACTGTATTTCTCTCAGTCTCTCTCGCTGTTTCTCTCTCTCCCTCTCTGTCTCTCTCTCTCTATCTATCTCTCTCCGTTTCTCTCTCACTGTGTCTCCCTCTCTATCTCTCTCTGTCTCTCTCTCTCCCCGTCTCTCTCTCTCAGCCTGTCTTTGTCTCTGTCTCTGCTGCTCTCTCTCTCTGTCTTTCTCTTTTCCCAACCCTCTCTCCATCTGTCTCTCTTTCCCTCACTCTGCCTCTCCCTCTGTTAATCTCTCACTCTCTCTATCTCTGTCTCTCACTCTGTCTGTCTGTCTCTCTCTCTCCCTCTGTCTCCCTCTCTGACTCTGTGTCTCTCTCTGTTTTTCTCTCATTCTCTCTCTGTCTCTCTCCCTCTGTTCTCTCTCTCTCGCTGTCTCTCTCTCTCTCTCTGACCCCCCTCTTTCTCTATCTCTCTCTGTCTGTCTCTCTCTGTGTCTCACTCTCTCTCTGTCTGACTCTGGCTGTCTCTCTCTCTCTGTCTCTCAATCTCTTTCTCTCTCACTCTCTCTGTCCCTCTCTCTCTCCCTCATCTATCTCTCTGTCTCTTGCTCTCTCTGTCTCTCTGTTACTCTCTCTCTCTCCCTCTGTCTCTATCTCTGTCTGTCTGTCTCTCTCTCTCTGTCTCTCTCGCTCTCTGTCTCTCCCTCTCTGTCTCTCTCTCTCTCCGTCTGGCTCTCTGTCTCTCAGTCTGTCTCTCTCGTTCTCCCTCTCTCTGTCTCTCTGCTTCTCTCTCTATCTCTCTCTCTGTCTCTCTCTCTCTCTCTGTCTGTCTCTCCCACTCTCTCGTGTCTCTCTCTCTCCCTTTGTATTTCTCACTGTCTCTCTCTCTCTCTCCCTCTGTCTCTCTCTCTCAGTCTGTCTTTCTCTCTGTCACTCTCTCTCTCTGTCACTCTGTTTTCCCTTTTCTCTCTCCTTCTGTCTCCCTCTCTCTCTCACTGTCTGTCTCTCTCTGTTTCTCTCTTTCTCTTTGGTCTCTCTCCCTCTCTGTCTCTGTCTCTCTCTCCCTCTCTCTCTCTCTCTCTCTCTCACTCCGTCTCTCTCTCTCTCTCTCTGACCCCCCATCTCTCTCTATCCCTCTCTGTCTCTCTCTGTCTCTCTCTCTGTCTGTTTCTCTCTGTGTATCTCTCTCCCTCACTCTGCCTCTCTCTCACTCTCTCTGTCTCTGTCTCTCTTTCTCGTCTCTCTCTCACTCTGTATGTCTCTCACACTGTCTCTCTCTCTCAGTCTCTCTCTCTATAACTCACTCTGTCTCTCTCTCTCTGTATCTCTCTGTCTGTCTCTGTCTGTCTCTCTCTCTGTCTCTCTCTCCCCCTGTCTCTCTCTCTGTCTCTCTCTCTATCTCTATCTATCTCTCTCCTCTCTGTCTCTCTCTCACTGTCTCTGTCTCTGTCTCTCTCTCTCTGTCTCTCTCTCTGTCTCTCTGTCTCTCTCTCTCTCTATCTCTCTATGTCTCTCTCACCCTCTTTGTCTCTCAATGTCTCTCTCTCTCTCTCTCCCTCTGTCTCTCTGTCTCTCTCTCTCCCTCTGTCTCTCTGTCTCTCTCTCTATCTCTCTATGTCTCTCTCACCCTCTTTGTCTCTCAATGTCTCTCTCTCTCTCTCCCTCTGTCTCTCTGTCTCTCTCTCTCCCTCTGTCTCTCTGTCTCTCTCTCTCTCAGTCTGTCTTTCTCTCTGTCTCTCTCTCTGTCACTGTGTTTTCCCCTCTCTCTCTCCCTCTTCCTCTCTCTCCCTCACTCTGTCTCTCTCTCTGTAAATCTCTCACTCTCTGTCTCTAACTCTCTCTCCATCTGCCTCCCTCTCTCTCTGACTCTCTGTCTCTCTCTTTCTCTCTCTCCGTCTCTGTCTCTCTCTCTCCCTCTGTTCTCTCTCTCGCTGTCTCTCTCCCTCACTCTACATCTCTCTCACTCTCTCCCTCACTCTGTATCTCTCTCACTCTGTCTCTCACTCTGCCTCTGTCTATCTCTCTCTCTCTGTCTCTCTCTGTCACTCAGTCTCTCTCTCTCTAACTGTGTCTCTCTCTTTCCCTCTGTCACTCTCTCCGTCTCTCTGTCTGTCTCTTTCTTTCTCTACCACTCTGTCTCTCGCTCTGTCTCTCACTCACTCTCTAACTCTTTGTCTCTCACTCTCTGTCTATCTCACTTTCTCTGTCTCTCATCTGTATGTCTCTCACTCTGTCTCTCGCTCTATCTGTCTCTCTCTCTCTCAGTTTCTCTCTCTCTCTCTCTCACTCTCTCTCTGTCTCTCTCCCTCTCTGTGGCTCTCTCTGTTTGTCTCTCTCTCTGTCTCTCTGTATCTCTGTCTCTCTCCATCTCTCTCCTCTCTCTCTCTCTCTCACTCTCTCTCCCTTTCACTCTCTGTGTCTCTCGCTCTGTCTGTCTCTGTCTCTCTGTCACTCTCTCTCACTCCTTGGCTCTGTCTCTATCTGCCTCTGTGTCTCTCACTGTCCCTGTCTCTCTCTCGCTCTGTCTCTCTCTCTCTCACTCTGTCTCTGCCTCTCTCTCTCTCTGTCTCTTACTCTCTCTTTCTCACTGTCCCTCTCTCTCTCTCCCTCGGTCACTCTCTCTGTCTCTCTCTTTCTCCCCCTCTGTCTCTCGCTCTGTCTCTCACTCTATCTCTCACTCTCTGTCTCTCACTCTCTCTCCCTATCTCTCTCACTCAGTCTCTCTCTGGCTCTCTCTGTCTCTCTGTATCTCACTGTGTGTCTCTGTCTCTCTCTCTGTCTCTCTCTCCCTCTGTCTCTCTCTCTCTCTGTCTCTGTCTCTCTCTCTCTATCACTATCTCTCTGTGTCTCTCTCTCTCCCTCTGTCTCTCGCAATGTCTCTCTCTCTCTTCCTCTCTCTGTCTCTCTCTGTCTCTCTCTCTCTGTCTCTCTCTGTCTCTCTCTCCTCTCTGTCTCTCTCTCTCACTGTCTCTGTCTCTCTCTCTCTCTCTGTCTCTGTCTCTGTCTCTCTCTCTATCAGTATCTCTCTGTGTCTTTCTCTCTCCCTCTGTCTCTCGCAATGTCTCTCTCTCTCTTCCTCTCTCTGTCTCTCTCTGTCTCTCTCTCTCTGTCTCTCTCTCTCTGTCTCTCTCTCTGTCTCTCTCTCCTCTCTGTCTCTCTCTCTCACTGTCTCTGTCTCTCTCTCTCTCTCTGTCTCTGTCTCTGTCTCTCTCTCTATCAGTATCTCTCTGTGTCTTTCTCTCTCCCTCTGTCTCTCGCAATGTCTCTCTCTCTCTTCCTCTCTCTGTCTCTCTATCTATCTATCTCTCTCTGCTTCAATCTCTCTCCCTCTGTCTCTCTATCTCTCTCTGTCTCTCTCTCTCTCTCTCTCAGTCTGTCTTTCTCTCTGTCTCTCTGTCTGTCACTGTGTTTCCCCTCTCTGCCCCTCTGTCTCTCTCTCCCTCACTCTGTCTCTCTCTCTGTTAATCTCTCACAGGCTCTATCTCTGTCTCTAAATCTCTCTCTCTCTCTCCCTCTGTCTCTCTCTCTCTCTATCTCTCTCTCCCTCACTCTGTCTCTCTCTCACTCTCTCTGTCTCGCTCGCTCACTCTGTATCTCTCTCACTCTGTCTCTCACTCTGCCTCTATCTATCTTGCTCACTCAGCCTGTCTCTCTCATTCTCACTGTGTGTCTCTCTCTCTCCCTCTGTCACTCTCTCTGTCTCTGTCGGTCTCTCTCTTTCTCTCCCACTTTGTCCCTCTCTCTCTCTCACTCTCTCCCTCTACCTCTGTCTCCCTCTCACTCTCTCTCTCTCTGTTGCTCTCCCTGTCTCTCTGTTTCTCTCTCCCTCTGCCTCTCTGCCATTCTCTCTCTTTCTCTCTCCCTCTCTCTTCATCTCTCTCTGTCTCACTGTCTCCCTCTCTCTCTGTCTCACTCCATCTCTCTCCTTCTCTGTCTCTCTCTCTCTCTGTGTCTCTCTTTCTCTCTCTCTCTGTCTCTCTCTCTCGCTCTGCCTTTCTCCCTCTCTCTGTTTTTCTCTCTCTATCTCTCCCTCTCTTTCCCTGTCCCTCTCTCTCTCTCACTCTCTCTCTCTCTCTCCCTCTGTCTCTCTCTCTCTCTCTCTCCTCTCTGTCTCTGTCTGTCTGTCTGTCTGTCTCTCTCTCTCACACTGTCTTGGTCTCTGTCTCTGTCTCTGTCTCTCTCACTCTTTCTCTCTCTTTAATCTCTGTGTCTCTGGCTCTGTCTGTCTCTGTCTCTCTGTCACTCTCTCTCACGCCTTGTCTCTGTCTCTCTCTCCCTCTGTGCCTCTCTGTGTCTCTCTCTGTCTCTCACTGTCTCTCTCCCTCTGTCTCTCTTTCTCCCTGTCTCTCCCTCTCTCTCTGTTTCTCTCCATTTGTCTCTCTTTGTCTCTCTCTCTCTCTGTCTCACTCTCTGCCTCTCTGCCTCACTCTCTCTCTCTCTCTCTCTCGCTATCTCTATCTCTCAGTGTCTCTCTCTCTCTCCCTCTGTTTTTCTCAATGTCTCTCTCTCTCTCTTCCTCTCTCTGTCTCTCTCTCTCTCCTTCTCTGTCTCTCTCTCTCTGTCTCTATCTATCTCTCTCTGTCTCTCTCTCTCTCACTGTCTCTGTCTCTCTATCTCTCTCTGTTTCTCTCTCTCTCCCTCTGTCTCTCCTTCTGTCTCTCTCTCTCAGTCTGTCTTTCTCTCTGTCATTCTCTCTGTCACTGTGTTTCCCCCCTCTCTCCCTCTGTCTCTCTCCCTCACTCTGTCTCTCTCTCTCTGTTAATCTCTCACTCTCTCTATCTCTAACTCTCTCTCTCTCTCCTTCTGTCTCCCTCTCTCTCTGACTCTCTGCCCCTCTCTGTTCCTCCCTCTCTCTCTCCCTCTATGTCTCTGA